>NC_091286.1:230692785-230700285 GCF_032444005.1 Ranitomeya imitator | reverse complement strand
TTTTCATTAGAAAAAGTTACGTATTCTATGCGCTTAGAACCAGCGATGGTTTGGTTGGAGTGATATCCACTGTCAAAAACACAATTTCTTAGGGCTGTCGATGCTTTATTTTGCTAACCAATAAATACACTATTAATATGAGTGTTAAATGAATAATAATACAGTACTTAATTGATTAAATAATTCTTTAAATGTGCAGCATTTAATTTAAACAATTTTTATAGGTCAGATACATTTCTATATATGAATGTCTGTCTAATATAACAGATGAGAACTCTATTTAATGTGTAGTAAATGTGCAGCAATAATAAAAATAATGCCATTATCAATTACCATATATAAAATGCATCTCTATTTTTTCGATTTATTTTTTCATACTTTTTTAAAAATTATCTTCAGTTACTAAAATGTTTTGTTTCTTTTGAAAATTCAATTAATTTCATTAAATTTGTCTTAACAAGTTTCACATTCAATTAAAAAAGCTACATATTAAAAACAAAGTGATGAAATATTATTTGTTAAATATGTGAAAGTAAATTCAAAGTTTCATTTTTAAAATTTAAAAAAAAAAATTCTCAAGTTGAGGATTTTTGTTATAACCAGTGTCTCCCTAAAGTCTGCACACATACAAATTCTCATTAACTAGAATGAACGTGCTGAAATTGACGGCAATGTGGATTTATTAAATCGATTTCATGTGAATTATGCAAAGCGCATCAACCTTTGCATTGCAAATGATAGAAATAACATTGAAGAAGTTATTTAATATTCCAATTGAATAAAATGTTGATAAGAGATTTCATTTCTTGAAAATATGTATTTTTGCCTATGTGTCCAGACTTTAGGGACACCCTGTATTTTATCGTTATCTATTCTGCTTCTAAATGATTACGTCCTACTAATAAACATTAAAGTCAATCTGAACTTGAAAAATTAAGATTATCCATAATTTATAATTCAACTTAACTTATAAGTGAAGTTCAAAAATCTTATAATGGCATAAACTTGAATTATAATTATGTGGAAAATAATTAAGTTTATCTGTACATTAACTTATAATTTATAATCATAACTTTGGACAAGTAGACAGAATTTTATAGATTATTCCTGGACAAACAGTTGTGTCATTCATTTTAATTAAAAAGAAACACCAATAGGTAATGTCAATATTAAATTAAGTTTAATAAATTTAGTAAAAATACATTAAGTGATCATATAAAACTAAGATGTTTATTTCTTGATCCTATTGACAATAAAGCACATATTTTTAAGACAACATGCATATTTAATATATGTGACAATTTATGTGATATGATTATATATTCCTCTTACTAGTTTATTTAATTTAAACTGTAGTATCAATTATTGGATGCTGGTACATTTTCAATTTCTATGTTTTTGGATATTTTGTCACCATGCTGATTATTCTAGGTCCCTCATAAGAACTTTTATGTGAGTCTATGTAAGCTGTTCCCAGGAGCCCCAGGTTTGATTTCAGTGATTTTCACACCATCTATCAACGTGTTAGTTATAGCATTAACCGAAAGTAGCCAGCCCTCAGCTTCCTATAATATAGAGCATTTATCTGTTCATTTGCACAAGTGTACGGAACTTCTTTAAATGGTGGGAAAGAGCTGAGAAGAATTTGTGCCTTCTGGCAGTTTAGGTGAAATCACCCTTTATTCAATTGCTAGTCATTATGCTCCCAAAGAGAAATTGAAATTCAGACTGTGCTCCATCAATTTGTGAGAGATCATAAAATGCAGATGTGGATAAACCTTTGTAATGTGTAATGATGAGGAGGTTCGGCACAATAGTGTGTGGCGCTCAATTTAGTGATATCCCAAGAAGAGATTTCCGCATTCAGGTACTTGGTAGTTTAGTGGTCTAATGACATAAAGAATCCAGTGTCACAGTCTCCAGAAAACACATCTACGACTACAACCCTCACATCATAAAACATCACCCATTATGTGGAACAGTTTACAACAAATATAAGGCACATAAATGTGTGAATGACACTGATCATGTTAAAAAGCAAGTTCTTCTCTTCCTGACTCGGTTCATCAGTCGTTAAACTTTCATCCATTACAGTTAACCACACAAGCATTGTCAATGTTAATAAATATATCATTTCTATGATGAAAATGTAGATATATGTAAGAAATATGGATTACGTGACATTAATTGGATTCTTAAGAGAATATTCAAACTATTTTATTTTTGCTACAATTTCGGGATATTTGATAATTACGATAAAAATTTGGGTAGGCTAATAAATGATGGCAAGATGCATGTGTCCTAATTGTAAAACTGAGCAGAACAAAATTGCATTATATTGCAGGGGAATGAGCTAATTGGTGCACTCTAATCTTTCACTGAGAACATAATCATCACCCAGCAATTAATTACCACTCTAGGGGGAAGATATGGAGTTAATTACTACATTTACTTGTGTCATATACTGGATTCTGAAAAAGAAAAAAAACACCCTTTATCAGACCTGCAAAAAAAGGTTTTAATTTGACCGGTTTTATTTTGTTTGGAGCAAGAAATAAGGAGAAGTTACATTCAAATATGTATTTTTTATTTGAAACAGAGCAAGTTCATAATAAATAGATTTATACTTATCAAGAATATAAAAAATAAAGAAACACGCTCTCTTTGAGGCCTAACAAAATAGTTTCAAGCAAAAGCCCAGAAACTAAAGAGACGATAAAAGAATAATGTAGAAATGTAAAATGTCCAAATAAAATGGTTCCGAACTGTGATCTTTTCATAAATCTGCCACAATGTAATATATAGACCAAGTCTCTGTACATACGAAGAGTTCAAGAAGTCCATAATGAGAGTTAGAAACTGGACACCAGGAGAGAATTGCTTCTAGAACTGGGAACAGATGCTTCTAGAGTCTAATGTCCTTCTAGAATGTACAGTCATATTGACACCAAAAATATCAGATTTCAAAGAATTCACTAATAAAATCCTTGTTACAAGGAAAATTGTATGGTTGCCAGGCAAATGTTTCCACAAGACTTACTCCTAGCATGCATGGTTCTTTTCAGGCAGAAATGGCATAGACAAGTATTGGACAGTCATCACAGATGGGCTTGATACCTTGCTAAAGACACTTTTGGTAATTATCCATTTACCATACATACACATTATGACAACAAATTTACATTTAACATCAAATCTTTTAGAGATTAGTTGGTGAAATATTTTGTACAAATTAAAAGAGTTGATGGGAGAAATAAAAGAATGGCATAGAAAAAAGAAGCATGCATGCAAACAGGATGTGTCTGCGTTTTCCTGCATTATCACAAATACATATTTATATATGCAATCAATAGTCATAGAGGAAAAGTCTCAACTCTTAAGTCTCTTATGCTATAACCAGTGAATGAGATTATTTTAGCAGGTCCTTATTTTCTGCAGCGATCCTGTTCAGGCTGCTTGACAGAGTAGACAGCTGAGGTGGTGGCGGCATCTGACAAATAGTACAAGGACAAGGAAGACCTGCCCAGTGTTGGAAACTGTTGCCAAGTGGGATCGTAGGGGTCGGTGTAGTTTTGAGAATTGAATGTGCAGGCCTAATACTGCCAAATCCTGGTAGGGATGCAGAAAGACCGGATGCATTATTAGAAGACAGTGCACTGCCCAGAATGGGATGCATCTGATGGACGGCATTAGGTGGGTGAACCTGATGTGTGGCAGAATGTCCCACAGTCCCACAGTGAAATGCAGAGTGATGGCCCCCATAGATCTCACCCACCAGCCGCTTCATTTCCTCCAGTGAACTTGTTAGCATCAAGATGTAGTTTCTTGCAAGTAGAAGAGTAGCAATTTTGGAAAGTTTTCTCACTGACGGTCCATGAGCGTAAGGCATGACTTCCCTCAGGCCATCCATGGCAATGTTCAGATCATGCATTCTTTTGCGCTCCCTGCCATTGATTTTCAGCCTTAGTTTCTGCAAATCTTGTTCTGTCAGTTGCTTCTTAATTTTATATTTGCTGTTTTCTCCTTCAGATTTAGAATTGTGCCTTGAGAGGAGTTCATCTGACATTTTCTGCATGATGTCATTCTGGGTAGAGGAAACAGAGTTCATTCTGCTCTCCTCGTGATGATGAGGATGATGGTGGTGGCCTCTGAGATACATGTCCTCCATGTCTGGAGATGAGGCTCTGCTGGACATTGAGCTGGAATCAGAATTCATAATATAGATATTTTAGATTGAGAACTGTTACTCTGGTCTTGATAAAAAGTTACTTGTCTTCTCTGAGCTGAATATTGAGAGTGGGAAAGAGAGAGAGACTTTCTTCCTTAGCTCTAGCAAGCTGTCTTTCCTCCAGGTAGCCAATGTGAGCTGTGAATGCACGGCACACAGACTGAAATCTGGAGTATTTATACAGCTACTTCACATGAGACAAAAGAAGCCCTCCTATCTGTAATGGTCTTGCTAGGATGACGTGCCATTATTCAGGGCGGCGCATTCGACTGTCCCATTAAGCAAGAAGCCCTATTCATATTCATTGAGATGCCACCCCGGGATATCTTGGTTGGGGAAACACAAAACCCCGTGAGTGACAGACTACAAGACATTGACCACTGCAGGAGCTTCCCTTCACTGCCTCCTACTAAAATCAACTTATTATACAGATGTACGAGTGTAAAATGTATGTCCATCAACACTTAGATACCTAATAAATCACAGTCATACTTTTTGTAGATAAATAATACAAAAATACAACTTATATTAATTATCATATTTTAAAACAACAAAATAACATATTAATAGCAGAAATTGTGAATAAATGTACATTGTGTGTACATTGTTTGTATCTACAAAAAAAATCTTTTTAAATAAAAGAAATTTCATACACAATCCAAACTATGAATTCAAATTTGCTGTTTGACCTGTCGAAATATATGAGAGCCAGGACAGAAAGGATCGGCAGCGTAACTTATGGATCTAGATTCAACTATATGTTTGTAGTGTGACTTCTTATTATATCAAGAAGGACATATAGCTGTAATAAAACCTTACAGAAATATACACATTAAAAATAGGCTATAAGAAACTTGTCATCTGTATCTGTTTCCATGCAACTCCAAATCACTTAATACTTGTTTTAAAAAAAATGTATGTAATATATTGGCAAAGTTTTACAATTTTCTAATGTATGGGCTTATATATCAATGAATGCAAGTACGTGTATACAGTATGTGACCGTAAAGGTGTGAGCAGATAACTCTTTTTTCCAGATATATTTGAACAATTAAAACAAAAATGAAGAATTGCTTTTAAACATAAACAATAACTTTAATGGGATAAAAACAACAAATGACCAAACAGCACAGTTTTAGTTTGATAGTTGATACTTTAACTCCTTATTCTTAACAATTATTCCTGTGTGCCATATTTAATCAATAAACTTTAGCAGTCTGCTCAGAAAATATCAATGCATTTTAAATAATTTTTGGGGAAAACTAGGAATATGAAAAACTATTTTTTACTCTATTAGAGATTTTATTTGTTTATCGCTTCTGATCGCCTAAAAATGGTTTGAGGAATGTGTAAGACGCAGCTCATGATACAAAGCCCGGAGATAGTGAGTTGGATCCTGTACTGTATAAGGACATAGGAGATTATTTCGTTATTTTATCACTGAATGATTCAGATTGATATGTTCAAAGAGACAATAAAGAATTTGTTAAATTAAATTGGAAGCTTATAACCATTAAATGATAATAAAACTAGAAGTAGGCAGATATATCTGGAGGTTAAAAGACCTAGAAAAATGTTAGATACAGGTTTTTCCTAACATCTGGTAACAAATGTAGCAATATTGCACAATAGTTGGGTTAAAGTTAAGAAAAAGTGAGGTAAAGTTTCCTACTATTCGATGAACCCAACTGTGCTCTAAAGATTATTCTGCTTGGGACATACATACAGACAAACAGTATAATCATATATAACTTATATTGTATTGTTTGCATGTATAATCTCTTTTTGCTGAGAAATCCTGAAAAAGTAGTATGTTAATTGAGAGACGACCAGAAGGCTCTGATGACAAAGCAGCAGGACTTAGGGCATATCCACATGACGACATATCTAACATTCTGTACTGAATTTACCGTATCAGCCGCTCATGCACTAATACATTTTTCAGACTGCCTTAGTCTAACTTTACATCATCTATCAGTTGGCTTACTTTTAATTGACCACTTTTTACACAAAAAACTAGAGAATATGGCCACGTTCATATCTTCACGATTTGGTCAGTATTTCACCTCATTATTTGTAATATTTTACCTCAGTGTTTGTAATAATTTTACCTCAGTATTTGTAAGCCAAAACCAGGAGTGGGTGATAAATCCAGAAGTGGTGTCGTGTTTCTATTATACTTTTCCTCTGACTGTTCCACTCCTGATTTTGGATTACAAATACTGAGGTAAAATACTCACCAAATACTCAACGTGTGAATGTGGCATAACCACACACCCTTTTCTGGACAGTTTGCAAAAATATCAAGTGAAAAGCAAAAAGTATCTACAACCCTTTAATAAATGTGATGCACGGCATGTGAATCAGAGTTTGGGCTCAGTTTAAGGCCTCATTCAGATGTCAGTGAATCATGTACGTGTTATTTCCGTTATTTTCATAGATAGAACAAGCACCCATTAAAGTTTATGCTGCTGTTCACATGTCCATGTTTTTTTTTTTGCAAATTACAGAGAAAAGTCCGATTTATATCAAAGTCATGGACCAAATCTCCCTCATTTAAAGTTCACGTTTTCTCAATGTAGCCAAAAAAAGAAAGATTAAGAACGCGATTAAACCGCATTATAAACTGCAGACATATGCGTCCCATCATTTAGAATGCATTCTGAATTTTTTGTGCACATGATGCGTTTTTTCTGTGAAAAAAATGCATCGCGGTAAAAAAAAAGCAGCATGTTCATTAATTTTGCTTTTTTGGGGGTTTTTTCCCGCTATTCTATGCATTTGGAAAAACGCAAGAAAAAGCGCATCAAAAACGTGCAAAAAACGCATCAAAAATGCGAAAAAAACCACATGCGGATTTCTGGCAGAAATATCAGGTTTTTGTCAGGAAAATTTCTGCCAGAAATCCTGACGTGTGCACATAGCCTAAAGGTTGTATGTTAAGTAAGTCAGTGTATATAATGGCTGCATAGATGTGTCCTACAAGTGCTTTTGGCCTGGTACCAAACTGTACAATGATCTCAATATAACGGATTTGGAAAAACTTTTTACCCCCTCTGCATGAAGCTGGTTCTAAGCTTTCACTACTCTTTCAGTAAAATAGTTCTTTTTTTTTTTTATCTTTGAGGCATACACCATCTCTATTTTTTATATTTTTTTCTAATTATTTGAATTACTAAGAATTAACAAAAATGTTTCTATAATTTCTCTTTTAAAATGTCTGAAAGGTGTTTTTTGCTTTAACTAACTACTTTTTCTATATAAGATAACTG